>NC_091380.1:4093806-4128806 GCF_038502225.1 Cherax quadricarinatus
TATATATATATATATATATAAATAGCTCTTGTTCCTCTTTATTTCTTCTATTGTCCATGGGGAAGTGGAAAAGAATCTTTCCTCCGTAAGCCATGCGTGTCGTATGAGGCGACTAAAATGCCGGGAGCAATGGGCTAGTAACCCCTTCTCCTGTAGACATTTACTAAAAAAGAGAAGAAGAAAAACTTTATAAAACTGGGATGCTTAAATGTGCGTGGATGTAGTGCGGATGACAAGAAACAGATGATTGCTGATGTTATGAATGAAAAGACGTTGGATGTCCTGGCCCTAAGCGAAACAAAGCTGAAGGGGGTAGGGGAGTTTCGGTGGGGGGAAATAAATGGGATTAAATCTGGAGTATCTGAGAGAGTTAGAGCAAAGAAAGGGGTAGCAGTAATGTTGAATGATCAGTTATGGAAGGAGAAAAGAGAATATGAATGTGTAAATTCAAGAATTATGTGGATTAAAGTAAAGGTTGGATGCGAGAAGTGGGTCATAATAAGCGTGTATGCACCTGGAGAAGAGAGGAATGCAGAGGAGAGAGAGAGATTTTGGGAGATGTTAAGTGAATGTATAGGAGCCTTTGAACCAAGTGAGAGAGTAATTGTGGTAGGGGACCTGAATGCTAAAGTAGGAGAAACTTTTAGAGAGGGTGTGGTAGGTAAGTTTGGGGTGCCAGGTGTAAATGATAATGGGAGCCCTTCGATTGAACTTTGTATAGAAAGGGGCTTAGTTATAGGTAATACATATTTTAAGAAAAAGAGGATAAATAAGTATACAAGATATGATGTAGGGCGAAATGACAGTAGTTTGTTGGATTATGTATTGGTAGATAAAAGACTGTTGAGTAGACTTCAGGATGTACATGTTTATAGAGGGGCCACAGATATATCAGATCACTTTCTAGTTGTAGCTACACTGAGAGTAAAAGGTAGATGGGATACAAGGAGAATAGAAGCATCAGGGAAGAGAGAGGTGAAGGTTTATAAACTAAAAGAGGAGGCAGTTAGGGTAAGATATAAACAGCTATTGGAGGATAGATGGGCTAATGAGAGCATAGGCAATGGGGTCGAAGAGGTATGGGGTAGTTTTAAAAATGTAGTGTTAGAGTGTTCAGCAGAAGTTTGTGGTTACAGGAAAGTGGGTGCAGGAGGGAAGAGGAGCGATTGGTGGAATGATGATGTAAAGAGAGTAGTAAGGGAGAAAAAGTTAGCATATGAGAAGTTTTTACAAAGTAGAAGTGATGCAAGGAGGGAAGAGTATATGGAGAAAAAGAGAGAGGTTAAGAGAGTGGTGAAGGAATGTAAAAAGAGAGCAAATGAGAGAGTGGGTGAGATGTTATCAACAAATTTTGTTGAAAATAAGAAAAAGTTTTGGAGTGAGATTAACAAGTTAAGAAAGCCTAGAGAACAAATGGATTTGTCAGTTAAAAATAGGAGAGGAGAGTTATTAAATGGAGAGTTAGAGGTATTGGGAAGATGGAGGGAATATTTTGAGGAATTGTTAAATGTTGATGAAGATAGGGAAGCTATGATTTCGTGTATAGGGCAAGGAGGAACAACATCTTGTAAGAGTGAGGAAGAGCCAGTTGTGAGTGTGGGGGAAGTTCGTGGGGCAGTAGGTAAAATGAAATGGGGTAAGGCAGCCGGGATTGATGGGATAAAGATAGAAATGTTAAAGGCGGTGGGGATATAGTTTTGGAGTGGTTGGAGCAATTATTTAATAAATGTATGGAAGAGGGTAAGGTACCTAGGGATTGGCAGAGAGCATGCGTAGTTCCTTTGTATAAAGGCAAAGGGGATAAAAGAGAGTGCAAAAATTATAGGGGGATAAGTCTGTTGAGTATACCTGGAAAAGTGTATGGTAGAGTTATTATTGAAAGAATTAAGAGTAAGACGGAGAATAGGATAGCAGATGAACAAGGAGGCTTTAGGAAAGGTAGGGGGTGTGTGGACCAGGTGTTTACAGTGAAACATATAAGTGAACAGTATTTAGATATGGCTAAAGAGGTCTTTGTGGCATTTATGGATTTGGAAAAGGCGTATGACAGGGTGGATAGGGGGGCAGTGTGGCAGATGTTGCAGGTGTATGGTGTAGGAGGTAGGTTACTGAAAGCAGTGAAGAGTTTTTACGAGGATAGTGAGGCTCAAGTTAAAGTATGTAGGAAAGAGGGAAATTATTTCCCAGTAAAAGTAGGCCTTAGACAAGGATGTGTGATGTCACCGTGGTTGTTTAATATATTTATAGATGGGGTTGTAAGAGAAGTAAATGCGAGGGTCTTGACAAGAGGCGTGGAGTTAAAAGATAAAGAATCACACATAAAGTGGGAGTTGTCACAGTTGCTCTTTGCTGATGACACTGCTCTTGGGAGATTCTGAAGAGAAGTTGCAGAGATTGGTGGATGAATTTGGTAGGGTGTGCAAAAGAAGAAAATTGAAAGTGAATACAGGAAAGAGTAAGGTTATGAGGATAACAAAAAGATTAGGTGATGAAAGATTGGATATCAGATTGGAGGGAGAGAGTATGGAGGAGGTGAATGTATTCAGGTATTTGGGAGTGGACGTGTCAGCGGATGGGTCTATGAAAGATGAGGTGAATCATAGAATTGATGAGGGGAAAAGGGTGAGTGGTGCACTTAGGAGTCTGTGGAGACAAAGAACTTTGTCCTTGGAGGCAAAGAGGGGAATGCATGAGAGTATAGTTTTACCAACGCTCTTATATGGGTGTGAAGCATGGGTGATGAATGTTGCAGCGAGGAGAAGGCTGGAGGCAGTGGAGATGTCATGTCTGAGAGCAATGTGTGGTGTGAATATAATGCAGAGAATTCGTAGTTTGGAAGTTAGGAGGAGGTGCGGGATTACCAAAACTGTTGTCCATAGGGCTGAGGAAGGGTTGTTGAGGTGGTTCGGACATGTGGAGAGAATGGAGCGAAACAGAGTGACTTCAAGAGTGTATCAGTCTGTAGTGGAAGGAAGGCGGGGTAGGGGTCGGCCTAGGAAAGGTTGGAGGGAGGGGGTAAAGGAGGTTTTGTGTGCGAGGGGCTTGGACTTCCAGCAGGCATGCGTGAGCGTGTTTGATAGGAGTGAATGGAGACAAATGGTTTTTAATACTTGACGTGCTGTTGGAGTGTGAGCAAAGTAACATTTATGAAGGGGTTCAGGGAAACCGGCAGGCCGGACTTGAGTCCTGGAGATGGGAAGTACAGTGCCTGCACTCTGAAGGAGGGGTGTTAATGTTGCAGTTTAAAAACTGTAGTGTAAAGCACCCTTCTGGCAAGACAGTGATGGAGTGAATGATGGTGAAAGTTTTTCTTTTTCGGGCCACCCTGCCTTGGTGGGAATCGGCCAGTGTGATAATAAAAAAATAATATATATATATATATATAATATATATAAATATATATATATATATATATATATATATATATATATATATATATATATATATATATATATATATATATATGGTGGTATACTGTGAATAATTAAAATGATGTTTTAGTTTTCCGGTTATTGGGTAATAATGTATTAGTGTCAAACTTCAACTCGGAAAAAATATTATTTTGTAGAGCAACGCATAAATTATCATCGTTTAAATCAGACTGACTCAAAAATTGTGTTTTAAGTAGGAAAAATATGGGTGAAATATTAATATCGTATTTGAAACCTTGATCCTGGTGATATAATTAGCCATTCACTGTAGGAGCCGTACGGGTTAAGCTCTTCCTTGTAATAGAAACTTCGGCTATAGGGGCCAGGAGAAAATCGTTGATGGGATCCTTGTGTGTGTGAGATACACTTGTGGTGTTGGCAGCGAGCCAGTGTGTGTGTGTGTGTGCTAGCTGTGAGCATCACCATCGTACCTCAGAGTCAGTGCCTGACCAGCCAGGCTGTGCTTCCTACCTTGAGTGCCTGAGGCCAGCAGTAACAACCTGGTTGATCAGGCCCTGATCCACCACCAGGCCTTGTCATGGACCGGAACGCGGGAGCGTTGATCCCCGAAACAACCTCCAGGCACACCCCAGCCTTTCTTGCATATTATCTTCTGGGGTCTCATTCATATATATATATATATATATATATATATATATATATATATATATATATATATATATATATATATATATACTTCTCACATCATCAAGGAACATTCTCTAACATAGTTCCTTGATAATGTGAGATGTCACGAAACCGCTTGGAATTTCGCTGTTCTTTCACAGTGTTTGTTATGCATATTGTGATATCTCCTGTTTACTGTGATCTTATTGCATATATATATGCCCGATTATTATATTTATTAATAGATGTTTCGCCCACACGTTTTAACTGTGCTAATGTCCCATATGTGTATTAAATTTGCTTTCTTTTTTTAATTATAAACTAATTTCTGGTATCGTTAAGTTTTGACTATCGTTTTACAGCGACTTCATTTGCCGTAGCAATTTTGATTATCGAATTTCCCAGAATTATGGCCCAGACAAGTCATTTTAGAATAAAAATATTCATCCTAAATATTTTATTTTTGTTGGAATTCGGCAGTGCAGCTAGCCTCGTGGCCCGAAGAACGTCGGCAGTGTAGCTAGCCTCGTGGCCCGAAGAACGTCGGCAGTGTAGCTAGCCTCGTGGCCCGAAGAACGTCGGCAGTGTAGCTAGCCTCGTGGCCCGAAGAACGTCGGCAGTGTAGCTAGCCTCGTGGCCCGAAGAACGTCGGCAGTGTAGCTAGCCTCGTGGCCCGAAGAACGTCGGCAGTGTAGCTAGCCTCGTGGCCCGAAGAACGTCGGCAGTGCAGCTAGCCTCGTGACCCGAAGAACGTCGGCAGTGTAGCTAGCCTCGTGGCCCGAAGAACGTCGGCAGTGTAGCTAGCCTCGTGGCCCGAAGAACGTCGGCAGTGTAGCTAGCCTCGTGGCCCGAAGAACGTCGGCAGTGTAGCTAGCCTCGTGGCCCGAAGAACGTCGGCAGTGTAGCTAGCCTCGTGGCCCGAAGAACGTCGGCAGGGTAGCGCCTGAACCCGCAGAACGTCGGCAGTGTAGCTAGCCTCGTGGCCCGAAGAACGTCGGCAGTGTAGCTAGCCTCGTGGCCCGAAGAACGTCGGCAGTGTAGCTAGCCTCGTGGCCCGAAGAACGTCGGCAGTGTAGCTAGCCTCGTGGCCCGAAGAACGTCGGCAGTGTAGCTAGCCTCGTGGCCCGAAGAACGTCGGCAGTGTAGCTAGCCTCGTGGCCCGAAGAACGTCGGCAGTGTAGCTAGCCTCGTGGCCCGAAGAACGTCGGCAGTGTAGCTAGCCTCGTGGCCCGAAGAACGTCGGCAGTGTAGCTAGCCTCGTGGCCCGAAGAACGTCGGCAGTGTAGCTAGCCTCGTGGCCCGAAGAACGTCGGCAGTGTAGCTAGCCTCGTGGCCCGAAGAACGTCGGCAGTGTAGCTAGCCTCGTGGCCCGAAGAACGTCGGCAGTGCAGCTAGCCTCGTGGCCCGAAGAACGTCGGCAGTGTAGCTAGCCTCGTGGCCCGATGAACGTCGGCAGTGCAGCTAGCCTCGTGGCCCGAAGAACGTCGGCAGTGCAGCTAGCCTCGTGGCCCGAAGAACGTTGGCAGTGCAGCTAGCCTCGTGGCCCGAAGAACGTCGGCAGTGCAGCCAGCCTCGTGGCCCGAAGAACGTCGGCAGTGCAGCCAGCCTCGTGGGCCGAAGAACGTCGGCAGTGCAGCTAGCCTCGTGGCCCGAAGAACGTCGGCAATGTAGCTAGCCTCGTGGCACTAAGAATGTCGGCAGTGCAGCTAGCATCGTGGCACTAAGAACGTCGGCAGTGCAGCTAGCCTCGTGGCACTAAGAACGTCGGCAGTGCAGCTACCCTCGTGGCACTAAGAACGTCGGCAGTGCAGCTACCCTCGTGGCACTAAGAACGTCGGCAGTGTAGCTAGCCTCGTGGCACTAAGAACGTCGGCAGTGTAGCTAGCCTCGTGGCACTAAGAACGTCGGCAGTGCAGCTACCCTCGTGGCACTAAGAACGTCGGCAGTGTAGCTAGCCTCGTGGCACTAAGAACGTCGGCAGTGTAGCTAGCCTCGTGGCACTAAGAACGTCGGCAGTGCAGCTAGCCTCGTGGCACTAAGAACGTCGGCAGTGTAGCTAGCCTCGTGGCACTAAGAACGTCGGCAGTGTAGCTACCCTCGTGGCACTAAGAACGTCGGCAGTGTAGCTACCCTCGTGGCACTAAGTACGTCAGCAGTGTAGCTAGCCTCGTGGCACTAAGATCGTCGGCAGTGCAGCTAGCCTCGTGGCACTAAGAACGTCGGCAGTGTAGCTAGCCACGTGGCACTAAGAACGTCGGCAGTGTAGCTAACCTCGTGGCACTAAGAACGTCGGCAGTGCAGCTAGCCTCGTGGCACTAAGAACGTCGGCAGTGCAGCTAGCCTCGTGGCAATAAGAACCTTCGGCAGTGTAGCTACCCTCGTGGCACTAAGAACGTCGGCAGTGTAGCTAGCCTCGTGGCACTAAGAACGTTGGCAGTGCAGCTACCCTCGTGGCACTTAGAACGTCGGCAGTGCAGCTAGCTTCGTGGCACTAAGAACGTCGGCAGTGCAGCTACCCTCGTGGCACTAAGAACGTCGGCAGTGCAGCTAGCATCGTGGCACTAAGAAAGTCGGCAGTGTAGCTACCCTCGTGGCACTAAGAACGTCGGCAGTGCAGCTATCCTCGTGGCACTAAGAACGTCGACAGTGTTGCTACCCTCGTGGCACTAAGAAAGTCGGCAGTGCAGCTATCCTCGTGGCACTAAGAACGTCGGCAGTGTAGCTACCCTCGTGGCACTAAGAAAGTCGGCAGTGCAGCTATCCTCGTGGCACTAAGAACGTCGACATTGTTGCTACCCTCGTGGCACTAAGAACGTCGGCAGTGTAGCTACCCTCATGGCACTAAGAACGTCGGCAGTGCAGCTACCCTCGTGGCACTAAGAACGTCGGCAGTGCAGCTACCCTCGTGGCACTAAGAACGTCGGCAGTGCAGCTAGCCTCGTGGCACTAAGAACGTCGGCAGTGTAGCTAGCCTCGTGGCACTAAGAACGTCGGCAGTGTAGCTACCCTCGTGGCACTAAGAACGTCGGAAGTGCAGCTACCCTCGTGGCACTAAGAACGTCGGCAGTGCAGCTACCCTCGTGGCACTAAGAACGTCGGCAGTGAAGCTAGCCTCGCGGCACTAAGAACGTCGGCAGTGCAGCTACCCTCGTGGCACTAAGAACGTCGGCAGTGCAGCTAGCCTCGTGGCACTAAGAACGTCGGCAGTGCAGCTACCCTCGTGGCACTAAGAACGTCGGCAGTGCAGCTACCCTCGTGGCACTAAGAACGTCGGCAGTGCAGCTACCCTCGTGGCACTAAGAACGTCGGCAGTGCAGCTACCCTCGTGGCACTAAGAACCTCGGCAGTGCAGCTACCCTCGTGGCACTAAGAACGTCGGCAGTGCAGCTAGCCTCGTGGCACTAAGAACTTCGGCAGTGCAGCTAGCCTCGTGGCACTAAGAACGTCGGCAGTGCAGCTACCCTCGTGGCACTAAGAACGTCGGCAGTGCAGCTAGCCTCGTGGCACTAAGAACTTCGGCAGTGCAGCTAGCCTCGTGGCACTAAGAACGTCGGCAGTGCAGCTACCCTCGTGGCACTAAGAACGTCGGCAGTGCAGCTAGCCTCGTGGCACTAAGAACTTCGGCAGTGTAGCTACCCTCATGGCACTAAGAACGTCGGCAGTGCAGCTACCCTCGTGGCACTAAGAACGTCGGCAGTGCAGCTACCCTCGTGACACTAAGAACGTCGGCAGTGCAGCTACCCTCGTGGCACTAAGAACGTCGGCAGTGCAGCTACCCTCGTGGCACTAAGAACGTCGGCAGTGCAGCTACCCTCGTGGCACTAAGAACTTCGGCAGTGCAGCTACCCTCGTGGCACTAAGAACGTCGGCAGTGCAGCTACCCTCGTGGCACTAAGAACGTCGGCAGTGCAGCTACCCTCGTGGCACTAAGAACGTCGGCAGTGCAGCTACCCTCGTGGCACTAAGAACGTCGGCAGTGTAGCTACGCTCGTGGCACTAAGAACGTCGGCAGTGCAGCTACCCTCGTGGCACTAAGAACTTCGGCAGTGCAGCTAGCCTCGTGGCACTAAGAACGTCGGCAGTGCAGCTACCCTCGTGGCACTAAGAACGTCGGCAGTGCAGCTAGCCTCGTGGCACTAAGAACGTCGGCAGTGCAGCTACCCTCGTGGCACTAAGAACGTCGGCAGTGCAGCTACCCTCGTAGCACTAAGAACGTCGGCAGTGCAGCTACCCTCGTGGTACTAAGAACGTCGGCAGTGCAGCTACCCTCGTAGCACTAAGAACGTCGGCAGTGCAGCTACCCTCGTGGCACTAAGAACGTCGGCAGTGCAGCTACCCTCGTAGCACTAAGAACGTCGGCAGTGCAGCTAGCCTCGTGGCACTAAGAACGTCGGCAGTGCAGCTACCCTCGTGGCACTAAGAACGTCGGCAGTGCTGCTACCCTCGTAGCACTAAGAACGTCGGCAGTGCAGCTACCCTCGTGGCACTAAGAACGTCGGCAGTGCAGCTACCCTCGTAGCACTAAGAACGTCGGCAGTGCAGCTAGCCTCGTGGCACTAAGAACGTCGGCAGTGCAGCTACCCTCGTGGCACTAAGAACGTCGGCAGTGCAGCTACCCTCGTGGCACTAAGAACGTCGGCAGTGCAGCTACCCTCGTGGCACTAAGAACGTCGGCAGTGCAGCTACCCTCGTAGCACTAAGAACGTCGGCAGTGCAGCTAGCCTCGTGGCACTAAGAACGTCGGCAGTGCAGCTACCCTCGTGGCACTAAGAACGTTGGCAGTGCAGCTACCCTCGTGGCACTAAGAACGTCGGCAGTGCAGCTACCCTCGTGGCACTTAGAACGTCGGCAGTGCAGCTACCCTCGTGGCACTAAGAACGTCGGCAGTGCAGCTACCCTCGTGGCACTAAGAACGTCGGCAGTGCAGCTACCCTCGTAGCACTAAGAACGTCGGCAGTGCAGCTAGCCTCGTGGCACTAAGAACGTCGGCAGTGCAGCTACCCTCGTGGCACTAAGAACGTCGGCAGTGCAGCTACCCTCGTGGCACTAAGAACGTCGGCAGTGCAGCTACCCTCGTAGCACTAAGAACGTCTGCAGTGCAGCTAGCCTCGTGGCACTAAGAACGTCGGCAGTGCAGCTACCCTCGTAGCACTAAGAACGTCGGCAGTGCAGCTACCCTCGTAGCACTAAGAACGTCGGCAGTGCAGCTAGCCTCGTGGCACTAAGAACGTCGGCAGTGCAGCTACCCTCGTAGCACTAAGAACGTCGGCAGTGCAGCTAGCCTCGTGGCACTAAGAACGTCGGCAGTGCAGCTACCCTCGTGGCACTAAGAACGTCGGCAGTGCAGCTACCCTCGTAGCACTAAGAACGTCGGCAGTGCAGCTAGCCTCGTGGCACTAAGAACGTCGGCAGTGCAGCTACCCTCGTAGCACTAAGAACGTCGGCAGTGCAGCTAGCCTCGTGGCACTAAGAACGTCGGCAGTGCAGCTACCCTCGTGGCACTAAGAACGTCGGCAGTGCAGCTACCCTCGTGGCACTAAGAACGTCGGCAGTGCAGCTACCCTCGTAGCACTAAGAACGTCGGCAGTGCAGCTAGCCTCGTGGCACTAAGAACGTCGGCAGTGCAGCTACCCTCGTGGCACTAAGAACGTCGGCAGTGCAGCTACCCTCGTAGCACTAAGAACGTCGGCAGTGCAGCTACTCTCGTAGCACTAAGAACGTCGGCAGTGCAGCTACCCTCGTAGCACTAAGAACGTCGGCAGTGCAGCTACCCTCGTAGCACTAAGAACGTCGGCAGTGCAGCTACCCTCGTGGCACTAAGAACGTCGGCAGTGCAGCTACCCTCGTAGCACTAAGAACGTCGGCAGTGCAGCTAGCCTCGTGGCACTAAGAACGTCGGCAGTGCAGCTACCCTCGTGGCACTAAGAACGTCGGCAGTGCAGCTACCCTCGTAGCACTAAGAACGTCGGCAGTGCAGCTACCCTCGTAGCACTAAGAACGTCGGCAGTGCAGCTACCCTCGTAGCACTAAGAACGTCGGCAGTGCAGCTATCCTCGTGGCACTAAGAACGTCGGCAGTGCAGCTACCCTCGTAGCACTAAGAACGTCGGCAGTGCAGCTAGCCTCGTGGCACTAAGAACGTCGGCAGTGCAGCTACCCTCGTGGCACTAAGAACGTCGGCAGTGCAGCTACCCTCGTAGCACTAAGAACGTCGGCAGTGCAGCTACCCTCGTGGCACTAAGAACGTCGGCAGTGCAGCTACCCTCGTAGCACTAAGAACGTCGGCAGTGCAGCTACCCTCGTAGCACTAAGAACGTCGGCAGTGCAGCTTCCCTCGTGGCACTAAGAACGTCGGCAGTGCAGCTACCCTCGTAGCACTAAGAACGTCGGCAGTGCAGCTAGCCTCGTGGCACTAAGAACGTCGGCAGTGCAGCTACCCTCGTGGCACTAAGAACGTCGGCAGTGCAGCTACTCTCGTGGCACTAAGAACGTCGGCAGTGCAGCTACCCTCGTAGCACTAAGAACGTCGGCAGTGCAGCTACCCTCGTAGCACTAAGAACGTCGGCAGTGCAGCTATCCTCGTGGCACTAAGAACGTCGGCAGTGCAGCTACCCTCGTAGCACTAAGAACGTCGGCAGTGCAGCTAGCCTCGTGGCACTAAGAACGTCGGCAGTGCAGCTACCCTCGTGGCACTAAGAACGTCGGCAGTGCAGCTACCCTCGTAGCACTAAGAACGTCGGCAGTGCAGCTACCCTCGTGGCACTAAGAACGTCGGCAGTGCAGCTACCCTCGTAGCACTAAGAACGTCGGCAGTGCAGCTACCCTCGTAGCACTAAGAACGTCGGCAGTGCAGCTTCCCTCGTGGCACTAAGAACGTCGGCAGTGCAGCTACCCTCGTAGCACTAAGAACGTCGGCAGTGCAGCTAGCCTCGTGGCACTAAGAACGTCGGCAGTGCAGCTACCCTCGTGGCACTAAGAACGTCGGCAGTGCAGCTACCCTCGTAGCACTAAGAACGTAGGCAGTGCAGCTACCCTCGTGGCACTAAGAACGTCGGCAGTGCAGCTACCCTCGTAGCACTAAGAACGTCGGCAGTGCAGCTACCCTCGTAGCACTAAGAACGTCGGCAGTGCAGCTAGCCTCGTGGCACTAAGAACGTCGGCAGTGCAGCTACCCTCGTGGCACTAAGAACGTCGGCAGTGCAGCTACCCTCGTAGCACTAAGAACGTCGGCAGTGCAGCTAGCCTCGTGGCACTAAGAACGTCGGCAGTGCATCTACCCTCGTGGCACTAAGAACGTCGGCAGTGCAGCTACCCTCGTAGCACTAAGAACGTCGGCAGTGCAGCTACCCTCGTGGCACTAAGAACGTCGGCAGTGCAGCTACCCTCGTAGCACTAAGAACGTCGGCAGTGCAGCTAGCCTCGTGGCACTAAGAACGTCGGCAGTGCAGCTACCCTCGTAGCACTAAGAACGTCGGCAGTGCAGCTAGCCTGGTGGCACTAAGAACGTCGGCAGTGCAGCTACCCTCGTGGCACTAAGAACGTCGGCAGTGCAGCTACCCTCGTGGCACTAAGAACGTCGGCAGTGCAGCTACCCTCGTAGCACTAAGAACGTCGGCAGTGCAGCTAGCCTCGTGGCACTAAGAACGTCGGCAGTGCAGCTACCCTCGTGGCACTAAGAACGTCGGCAGCGCAGCTACCCTCGTAGCACTAAGAACGTCGGCAGTGCAGCTACCCTCGTGGCACTAAGAACGTCGGCAGTGCAGCTACCCTCGTGGCACTAAGAACGTCGGCAGTGCAGCTAGCCTCGTGGCACTAAGAACGTCGGCAGTGGCGCTACCCTCGTGGCACTAAGAACGTCGGCAGTGCAGCTAGCCTCGTGGCACTAAGAACGTCGGCAGTGCAGCTACCCTCGTGGCACTAAGAACGTCGGCAGTGCAGCTAGCCTCGTGGCACTAAGAACGTCGGCAGTGCAGCTACCCTCGTAGCACTAAGAACGTCGGCAGTGCAGCTAGCCTCGTGGCACTAAGAACGTCGGCAGTGCAGCTACCCTCGTGGCACTAAGAACGTCGGCAGTGTAGCTACCCTCGTGGCACTAAGAACGTCGGCAGTGTAGCTACCCTCGTGGCACTAAGAACGTCGGCAGTGCAGCTACCCTCGTGGCACTAAGAACGTCGGCAGTGTAGCTACCCTCGTGGCACTAAGAACGTCGGCAGTGCAGCTAGCCTCGTGGCACTAAGAACGTCGGCAGTGCAGCCACCCTCGTAGCACTAAGAACGTCGGCAGTGCAGCTACCCTCGTGGCACTAAGAACGTCGGCAGTGCAGCTAGCCTCGTGGCACTAAGAACGTCGGCAGTGTAGCTACCCTCGTGGCACTAAGAACGTCGGCAGTGCAGCTAGCCTCGTGGCACTAAGAACGTCGGCAGTGCAGCTACCCTCATGGCACTAAGAACGTCGGCAGTGCAGCTAGCCTCGTGGCACTAAGAACGTCGGCAGTGCAGCTAGCCTCGTGGCACTAAGAACGTCGGCAGTGCAGCTACCCTCGTAGCACTAAGAACGTCGGCAGTGCAGCTAGCCTGGTGGCACTAAGAACGTCGGCAG
The DNA here is from genome assembly GCF_038502225.1 of Cherax quadricarinatus. Lineage (NCBI taxonomy): Eukaryota > Metazoa > Arthropoda > Malacostraca > Decapoda > Parastacidae > Cherax > Cherax quadricarinatus. The sequence continues at coordinate 4,106,462 of NC_091380.1, forward strand.
TGCAGCTACCCTCGTGGCACTAAGAACGTCGGCAGTGCAGCTACCCTCATGGCACTAAGAACGTCGGCAGTGCAGCTACCCTCGTGGCACTAAGAACGTCGGCAGTGCAGCTACCCTCATGGCACTAAGAACGTCGGCAGTGCAGCTACCCTCGTGGCACTAAGAACGTCGGCAGTGCAGCTACCCTCATGGCACTAAGAACGTCGGCAGTGCAGCTACCCTCATGGCACTAAGAACGTCGGCAGTGCAGCTAGCCTGGTGGCACTAAGAACGTCGGCAGTGCAGCTACCCTCATGGCACTAAGAACGTCGGCAGTGCAGCTACCCTCATGGCACTAAGAACGTCGGCAGTGCAGCTAGCCTGGTGGCACTAAGAACGTCGGCAGTGCAGCTACCCTCATGGCACTAAGAACGTCGGCAGTGCAGCTAGCCTGGTGGCACTAAGAACGTCGGCAGTGCAGCTACCCTCATGGCACTAAGAACGTCGGCAGTGCAGCTACCCTCATGGCACTAAGAACGTCGGCAGTGCAGCTAGCCTGGTGGCACTAAGAACGTCGGCAGTGCAGCTACCCTCATGGCACTAAGAACGTCGGCAGTGCAGCTAGCCTGGTGGCACTAAGAACGTCGGCAGTGCAGCTACCCTCATGGCACTAAGAACGTCGGCAGTGCAGCTAGCCTGGTGGCACTAAGAACGTCGGCAGTGCAGCTACCCTCATGGCACTAAGAACGTCGGCAGTGCAGCTAGCCTGGTGGCACTAAGAACGTCGGCAGTGCAGCTACCCTCATGGCACTAAGAACGTCGGCAGTGCAGCTACCCTCATGGCACTAAGAACGTCGGCAGTGCAGCTAGCCTGGTGGCACTAAGAACGTCGGCAGTGCAGCTAGCCTGGTGGCACTAAGAACGTCGGCAGTGCAGCTACCCTCATGGCACTAAGAACGTCGGCAGTGCAGCTAGCCTGGTGGCACTAAGAACGTCGGCAGTGCAGCTAGCCTGGTGGCACTAAGAACGTCGGCAGTGCAGCTAGCCTGGTGGCACTAAGAACGTCGGCAGTGCAGCTACCCTCATGGCACTAAGAACGTCGGCAGTGCAGCTAGCCTCATGGCACTAAGAACGTCGGCAGTGCAGCTACCCTCATGGCACTAAGAACGTCGGCAGTGCAGCTACCCTCATGGCACTAAGAACGTCGGCAGTGCAGCTAGCCTGGTGGCACTAAGAACGTCGGCAGTGCAGCTACCCTCATGGCACTAAGAACGTCGGCAGTGCAGCTACCCTCATGGCACTAAGAACGTCGACAGTGCAGCTAGCCTGGTGGCACTAAGAACGTCGGCAGTGCAGCTAGCCTGGTGGGCCACAGAAATTTCTGCATAAATAACTTGCCATCCGATTTTATATTTTCACTGACGTAAACTGTTGGACAATATTTGCAATAAAGTTTCTTTGTCCCATTTGCAATAGTCAACTATTTCCCTCTGTCGAAAGGTCCGAAAAATACGATTTAATACACATTTTTATGAATATTAGTCAGCGGTGTATGACCCTATTGGGTTTAGCGTTTCTTTTTGATTATAATAATATGAATATTAGTACGTGTTTACGTCATGTTAATGTGAATAATTATTGACATGAACGAAACGTGAATTGTTCAGTAATGAATTAGTGGGTAATTTAGATAGATTTACTTAATAAGTACTTAAAGCAAAAGCCGAGTTCGCTGACTTTTGTTTTTTAAATCAACGAAAATGCTCACTGACGTGTAGTAGATGGGCTTTAAACCCAATTAGGACTTGCTTGCCATGGGTTCAGATCCCACCCGTTCTCTGGACTGTTGTACTTATGTATCAGTTATGGAGTATAACATGAACATAGTTATGGAGTATAACAGGAACATAGTTATGGAGTATAACACGAACATAGTTATGGAGTATAACAGGAACATAGTTATGGAGTATAACACGAACATAGTTATGGAGTATAACAGGAACATAGTTATGGAGTATAACACGAACATAGTTATGGAGTATAACAGGAACATAGTTATGGAGTATGACAGGAACATAGTTATGGAGTATAACACGAACATAGTTATGGAGTATAACACGGACATAGTTATGGAGTATAACAGGAACATAGTTATGGAGTATAACAGGAACATAGTTATGGAGTATAACATGAACATAGTTATGGAGTATAACAGAAACATAGTTATGGAGTATAACATGAACATAGTTATGGAGTATAACATGAACATAGTTATGGAGTATAACAGGAACATAGTTATGGAGTATAACAGGAACATAGTTATGGAGTATAACACGAACATAGTTATGGAGTATAACACGGACATAGTTATGGAGTATAACAGGAACATAGTTATGGAGTATAACAGGAACATAGTTATGGAGTATAACAGGAACATAGTTATGGAGTATAACAGGAACATAGTTATGGAGTATAACAGAAACATAGTTATGGAGTATAACAGGAACATAGTTATGGAGTATAACAGAAACATAGTTATGGAGTATAACAGAAACATAGTTATGGAGTATAACAGAAACATAGTTATGGAGTATAACAGGAACATAGTTATGGAGTATGACAGGAATAATTGCAATAAACAGTTGATAATTCATCTCTGTTGTAGGCCTGGGCAAGTTAATACAATTATTATTATCGTAAGTTTTTTAGGCACAGGTACACATATCATATATAGTTTAAGTTACCTAGGATAACCCCCCCCCCCACGCGCACACAAAAAAAAAGTCAAAGTAACTTGGGAATAAAATTTAATTGAATTTTTTTTACAATCCCGTTAAGGGTTAACTTCGAAATAAACAGATTTGTAATTAAACTTTACATAAAAAATACTGTATTTTTGGCAGACTTTGGTAAGTTAATATTATTATTTGTTACAACCGAGGTAACTCGAGGTTCAGATTTAGCAATTTTTGGCGTTTCTGAAAGTGTAGACATCTGAGGGAGTGAAAATAATAAAGGATAAAGAATGTTTATCCTTGGACGACGCTGTGTGTCTGGTGTGTGGGGGACACCTGCTATTTTACCAACAGTTTTCCTTTTTTTTTTTTACCTCCTTTACTTCCTCACCATTTAGGGTTCCGGCAATTTGATAGGGTTAGCCCTGTCGTTGTTGTATTTTTTCCCCCCGTGCTTCCCATATATTGCACTGGGAGGGAAGTCTCTCGTTTAACAAAATTGGATACGTTGGTAGTGTCTGCTAGGCTGTTCTATATGATGGTTACACAGTAGAGAAAGGTACCTACTGTGTATAATAGTTAATACCCTGGGAGAACACCAACACTCTTCTATCTGTTGGTTACATAGTAGAGAAAGGTACCTACTGTGTATAATAGTTAATACCCTGGGAGAACACCTACACTCTTCTATCTGATGTTTACATAGTAGAGAAAGGTACCTAGTGTGTATAATAGTTAATACCCTGGGAGAACACCTACACTCTTCTATCTGATGTTTACATAGTAGAGAAAGGTACCTAGTGTGTATAATAGTTAATACCCTGGGAGAACACCTACACTCTTCTATCTGATGGTTACATAGTAGAGAAAGGTACCTAGTGTGTATAATAGTTAATACCCTGGGAGAACACCTACACTCTTCTATCTGATGGTTACATAGTGGGAGCAGCTACATTATTCCTTATGATAGTTACATAGCTTCACTATTCTATATGATGATTGGGTTAGCTAAGATTCGTCAGGAAACAGGACAAGTATCTCCTGACGCGGGTCTAAGTCATATGATGACCCACAGCTGGAGTTTTTGGTCATCACACGGAGGCCTTCCGCTACATAAACAGCAAAAAAAACACAATACCTTGACTGGAACAATAAACAAATAATCCGCAAGTAGGAGAGAGAAGCTTATGACGAAGTTATGGTCCGATTTGAACCATTAACAAAGTCACACTTGGAAAATGGTCCAAAACGTCGTTGTAAGCTCCTCTTTCCTGTGTGCGGGTTATTTGTATATCCTCCGCAATATATACTCTCTTGAGATTGTTAGGTAAGACACATATGCAACAGTTAGACAACTTTATTCCGAAACGTTTCGCCTACACAGTAGGCTTCTTCAGTCGAATACAGAAAGTAGGCAGGAACAGTAGAGATGTGAAGACGATGTAATCAGTCCATCACCCTTAAAGTCGTAGAATTTGAGGTTGTCAGTCCCTCGGCCTGGAGAAGTTCAGTTCCATAGTCAGGAACTGAACTATGGAACTGAACTTCTCCAGGCTGAGGGACTGACAACCTCAAATTCTACGACTTTAAGGGTGATGGACTGATTACATCGTCTTCACATCTCTACTGTTCCTGCCTACTTTCTGTATTCGACTGAAGAAGCCTACTGTGTAGGCGAAACGTTTCGGAATAAAGTTGTCTAACTGTTGCATATGTGTCTTACCTAACAACCTGTCGGTATTGTATACCATTTTGATGTTCATCTCTTGAGACTAAATATTGACGTGTAACAGTGGGACTAGGTTAGAACCGACTATTACAACTTACATTATACATTGTAACAACACTTCCTTCAGTACCCTAATGATGGGCCAGGTGCTACGGTTCCTTCAGTACCCTGGTGATGGACCAGGTGCTACGGTTCCTTCAGTACCCTGGTGATGGACCAGGTGCTACGGTTCCTTCAGTACCCTGGTGATGGACCAGGTGCTACGGTTCCTTCAGTACCCTGGTGATGGACCAGGTGCTACGGTTCCTTCAGTACCCTGATGATGGACCAGGTGCTACGGTTCCTTCAGTACCCTGATGATGGACCAGGTGCTACGGTTCCTTCAGTACCCTGGTGATGGACCAGGTGCTACGGTTCCGTCAGTACCCTGATGATGGACCAGGTGCTACGGTTCCGTCAGTACCCTGATGATGGACCAGGTGCTACGGTTCCGTCAGTACCCTAATGATGGACCAGGTGCTACGGTTCCTTCAGTACCCTGATGATGGACCAGGTGCTACGGTTCCTTCAGTACCCTGATGATGGACCAGGTGCTACGGTTCCGTCAGTACCCTAATGATGGACCAGGTGCTACGGTTCCTTCAGTACCCTGATGATGGACCAGGTGCTACGGTTCCGTCAGTACCCTGATGATGGACCAGGTGCTACGCTTCCGTCAGTACCCTGATGATGGACCAGGTGCTACGGTTCCTTCAGTACCCTGGTGATGGACCAGGTGCTACGGTTCCGTCAGTACCCTGATGATGGACCAGGTGCTACGGTTCCGTCAGTACCCTAATGATGGACCAGGTGCTACGGTTCCTTCAGTACCCTGATGATGGACCAGGTGCTACGGTTCCGTCAGTACCCTGATGATGGACCAGGTGCTACGGTTCCGTCAGTACCCTGATGATGGGCCAGGTGCTACGGTTCCTTCAGTACCCTGGTGATGGACCAGGTGCTACGGTTCCGTCAGTACCCTGATGATGGGCCAGGTGCTACGGTTCCTTCAGTACCCTGGTGATGGACCAGGTGCTACGGTTCCGTCAGTACCCTGATGATGGGCCAGGTGCTACGGTTCCTTCAGTACCCTGGTGATGGACCAGGTGCTACGGTTCCGTCAGTACCCTGATGATGGGCCAGGTGCTACGGTTCCTTCAGTACCCTGGTGATGGACCAGGTGCTACGGTTCCGTCAGTACCCTGATGATGGGCCAGGTGCTACGGTTCCTTCAGTACCCTGGTGATGGACCAGGTGCTACGGTTCCGTCAGTACCCTGATGATGGACCAGGTGCTACGGTTCCGTCAGTACCCTGATGATGGACCAGGTGCTACGGTTCCGTCAGTACCCTAATGATGGACCAGGTGCTACGGTTCCTTCAGTACCCTGATGATGGACCAGGTGCTACGGTTCCTTCAGTACCCTGATGATGGACCAGGTGCTACGGTTCCGTCAGTACCCTAATGATGGACCAGGTGCTACGGTTCCTTCAGTACCCTGATGATGGACCAGGTGCTACGGTTCCGTCAGTACCCTGATGATGGACCAGGTGCTACGGTTCCGTCAGTACCCTGATGATGGACCAGGTGCTACGGTTCCTTCAGTACCCTGGTGATGGACCAGGTGCTACGGTTCCGTCAGTACCCTGATGATGGACCAGGTGCTACGGTTCCGTCAGTACCCTAATGATGGACCAGGTGCTACGGTTCCTTCAGTACCCTGATGATGGACCAGGTGCTACGGTTCCGTCAGTACCCTGATGATGGACCAGGTGCTACGGTTCCGTCAGTACCCTGATGATGGGCCAGGTGCTACGGTTCCTTCAGTACCCTGGTGATGGACCAGGTGCTACGGTTCCGTCAGTACCCTGATGATGGGCCAGGTGCTACGGTTCCTTCAGTACCCTGGTGATGGACCAGGTGCTACGGTTCCGTCAGTACCCTGATGATGGACCAGGTGCTACGGTTCCGTCAGTACCCTGATGATGGACCAGGTGCTACGGTTCCGTCAGTACCCTAATGATGGACCAGGTGCTACGGTTCCTTCAGTACCCTGATGATGGACCAGGTGCTACGGTTCCTTCAGTACCCTGATGATGGACCAGGTGCTACGGTTCCGTCAGTACCCTAATGATGGACCAGGTGCTACGGTTCCTTCAGTACCCTGATGATGGACCAGGTGCTACGGTTCCGTCAGTACCCTGATGATGGACCAGGTGCTACGGTTCCGTCAGTACCCTGATGATGGACCAGGTGCTACGGTTCCTTCAGTACCCTGGTGATGGACCAGGTGCTACGGTTCCGTCAGTACCCTGATGATGGACCAGGTGCTACGGTTCCGTCAGTACCCTAATGATGGACCAGGTGCTACGGTTCCTTCAGTACCCTGATGATGGACCAGGTGCTACGGTTCCGTCAGTACCCTGATGATGGACCAGGTGCTACGGTTCCGTCAGTACCCTAATGATGGACCAGGTGCTACGGTTCCTTCAGTACCCTGGTGATGGACCAGGTGCTACGGTTCCGTCAGTACCCTGATGATGGACCAGGTGCTACGGTTCCTTCAGTACCCTGATGATGGACCAGGTGCTACGGTTCCTTCAGTACCCTGGTGATGGACCAGGTGCTACGGTTCCGTCAGTACCCTGATGATGGACCAGGTGCTACGGTTCCGTCAGTACCCTGATGATGGACCAGGTGCTACGGTTCCGTCAGTACCCTAATGATGGACCAGGTGCTACGGTTCCTTCAGTACCCTGGTGATGGACCAGGTGCTACGGTTCCGTCAGTACCCTGATGATGGACCAGGTGCTACGGTTCCTTCAGTACCCTGATGATGGACCAGGTGCTACGGTTCCTTCAGTACCCTGGTGATGGACCAGGTGCTACGGTTCCTTCAGTACCCTGGTGATGGACCAGGTGCTACGGTTCCGTCAGTACCCTGATGATGGACCAGGTGCTACGGTTCCGTCAGTACCCTGATGATGGACCAGGTGCTACGGTTCCGTCAGTACCCTGGTGATGGACCAGGTGCTACGGTTCCTTCAATACCCTGGTGATGGACCAGGTGCTACGGTTCCTTCAGCACCCTGGTGATGGACCAGGTGCTACGGTTCCTTCAGTACCCTGGTGATGGACCAGGTGCTACGGTTCCTTCAGCACCCTGGTGATGGACCAGGTGCTACGGTTCCTTCAGTACCCTGGTGATGGACCAGGTGCTACGGTTCCTTCAGTACCCTGGTGATGGACCAGGTGCTACGGTTCCTTCAGTAACCTAATGATGGACCAGGCGCTACGGTTCTTTCAGTACCCTGGTGATGGACCAGGTGCTACGGTTCCTTCAGTACCCTGGTGATGGACCAGGTGCTACGGTTCCTTCAGTACCCTGATGATGGACCAGGTGCTACGGTTCCTTCAGTACCCTGGTGATGGACCAGGTGCTACGGTTCCTTCAGTACCCTGGTGATGGACCAGGTGCTACGGTTCCGTCAGTACCCTGATGATGGACCAGGTGCTACGGTTCCTTCAGTACCCTGATGATGGACCAGGTGCTACGGTTCCTTCAGTACCCTGGTGATGGACCAGGTGCTACGGTTCCGTCAGTACCCTGATGATGGACCAGGTGCTACGGTTCCGTCAGTACCCTGATGATGGACCAGGTGCTACGGTTCCGTCAGTACCCTAATGATGGACCAGGTGCTACGGTTCCTTCAGTACCCTGGTGATGGACCAGGTGCTACGGTTCCGTCAGTACCCTGATGATGGACCAGGTGCTACGGTTCCTTCAGTACCCTGATGATGGACCAGGTGCTACGGTTCCTTCAGTACCCTGGTGATGGACCAGGTGCTACGGTTCCTTCAGTACCCTGGTGATGGACCAGGTGCTACGGTTCCGTCAGTACCCTGATGATGGACCAGGTGCTACGGTTCCGTCAGTACCCTGATGATGGACCAGGTGCTACGGTTCCGTCAGTACCCTGGTGATGGACCAGGTGCTACGGTTCCTTCAATACCCTGGTGATGGACCAGGTGCTACGGTTCCTTCAGCACCCTGGTGATGGACCAGGTGCTACGGTTCCTTCAGTACCCTGGTGATGGACCAGGTGCTACGGTTCCTTCAGCACCCTGGTGATGGACCAGGTGCTACGGTTCCTTCAGTACCCTGGTGATGGACCAGGTGCTACGGTTCCTTCAGTACCCTGGTGATGGACAAGGTGCTACGGTTCCTTCAGTAACCTAATGATGGACCAGGCGCTACGGTTCTTTCAGTACCCTGGTGATGGACCAGGTGCTACGGTTCCTTCAGTACCCTGGTGATGGACCAGGTGCTACGGTTCCTTCAGTACCCTGATGATGGACCAGGTGCTACGGTTCCTTCAGTACCCTGGTGATGGACCAGGTGCTACGGTTCCTTCAGTACCCTAATGATGGACCAGGTGCAACGGTTCCTTCAGTACCCTGGTGATGGACCAGGTGCTACGGTTCCTTCAGTACCCTAATGATGGGCCAGGTGCTACGGTTCCTTCAGTACCCTGGTGATGGACCAGGTGCTACGGTTCCTTCAGTACCCTGATGATGGACCAGGTGCTACGGTTCCTTCAGTACCCTGATGATGGACCAGGTGCTACGATTCCTTCAGTACCCTGATGATGGACCAGGTGCTACGGTTCCTTCAGTACCCTAATGATGGACCAGGTGCTACGGCTTCTTCAGTACTCTGGTGATGGACCAGGTGCTTCGTTTCCTTCAATACCATAGTGATGGACCAGGTGCTACGGCTTCTTCAGTACCCTGGTGATGAACCAGGTGCAACGGTTTCTTCAGTACCCTGGTGATGGACCAGGTGCAACGGTTTCTTCAGTACCCTGGTGATGGACCAGGTGCAACGGTTTCTTCAGTACCCTGGTGATGGACCAGGTGCTACGGTTCCTTCAATTCCATAGTGATGGACCAGGTGCTTCGTTTCCTTCAATACCATAGTGATGGACCAGGTGCAACGGTTTCTTCAGTACCCTGGTGATGAACCAGGTTCTACGGCTCCTTCAGTACCATGGTGATGAACCAGGTTCTACGGCTCCTTCAGTACCCTGGTGATGGACCAGGTTCTACGGCTTCTTCAGTACCATGGTGATGGACCAGGTTCTACGGCTCCTTCAGTACCATGGTGATGGACCAGGTTCTACGGCTCTTTCAGTACCATGGTGATGGACCAGGTTCTACGGCTCCTTCAGTACCATGGTGATGAACCAGGTTCTACGGCTCCTTCAGTACCCTGGTGATGAACCAGGTTCTACGGCTCCTTCAGTACCATGGTGATGAACCAGGTTCTACGGCTCCTTCAGTACCATGGTGATAGACCAGGTTCTACGGCTCCTTCAGTACCATGGTGATAGACCAGGTTCTACGGCTCCTTCAGTACCATGGTGATAGACCAGGTTCTACGGCTCCTTCAGTACCATGGTGATGAACCAGGTTCTACGGCTCCTTCAGTACCATGGTGATGGACCAGGTTCTACGGCTCCTTCAGTACCATGGTGATGAACCAGGTTCTACGGCTCCTTCAGTACCATGGTGATGGACCAGGTTCTACGGCTCCTTCAGTACCATGGTGATGGACCAGGTTCTACCGCTCCTTCAGTACCATGGTGATGAACCAGGTTCTACGGCTCCTTCAGTACCATGGTGATGGACCAGGTTCTACGGCTCCTTCAGTACCATGGTGATGAACCAGGTTCTACGGCTCCTTCAGTACCATGGTGATGGACCAGGTTCTACGGCTCCTTCAGTACCATGGTGATGAACCAGGTTCTACGGCTCCTTCAGTACCACGGTGATGAACCAGGTTCTACGGCTCCTTCAGTACCATGGTGATAGACCAGGTTCTACGGCTCCTTCAGTACCATGGTGATAGACCAGGTTCTACGGCTCCTTCAGTACCATGGTGATGAACCAGGTTCTACGGCTCCTTCAGTACCATGGTGATGGACCAGGTTCTACGGCTCCTTCAGTACCATGGTGATAGACCAGGTTCTACGGCTCCTTCAGTACCATGGTGATAGACCAGGTTCTACGGCTCCTTCAGTACCATGGTGATAGACCAGGTTCTACGGCTCCTTCAGTACCATGGTGATGAACCAGGTTCTACGGCTCCTTCAGTACCATGGTGATGAACCAGGTTCTACGGCTCCTTCAGTACAATGGTGATAGACCAGGTTCTACGGCTCCTTCAGTACCATGGTGATAGACCAGGTTCTACGGCTCCTTTAGTACCATGGTGATGAACCAGGTTCTACGGCTCCTTCAGTACCATGGTGATAGACCAGGTTCTACGGCTCCTTCAGTACCATGGTGATAGACCAGGTTCTACGGCTCCTTCAGTACCATGGTGATAGACCAGGTTCTACGGCTCCTTTAGTACCATGGTGATGAACCAGGTTCTACGGCTCCTTCAGTACCATGGTGATAGACCAGGTTCTACGGCTCCTTCAGTACCATGGTGATAGACCAGGTTCTACGGCTCCTTCAGTACCATGGTGATAGACCAGGTTCTACGGCTCCTTCAGTACCATGGTGATAGACCAGGTTCTACGGCTCCTTCAGTACCATGGTGATAGACCAGGTTCTACGGCTCCTTCAGTACCATGGTGATGAACCAGGTTCTACGGCTCCTTCAGTACCATGGTGATGAACCAGGTTCTACGGCTCCTTCAGTACCATGGTGATAGACTAGGTTCTACGGCTCCTTCAGTACCATGGTGATAGACCAGGTTCTACGGCTCCTTCAGTACCATGGTGATGAACCAGGTTCTACGGCTCCTTCAGTACCATGGTGATGAACCAGGTTCTACGGCTCCTTCAGTACCATGGTGATGGACCAGGTTCTACGGCTCCTTCAGTACCATGGTGATGGACCAGGTTCTACCGCTCTTTCAGTACCATGGTGATGGACCAGGTTCTACCGCTCTTTCAGTACCATGGTGATGGACCAGGTTCTACCGCTCTTTCAGTACCATGGTGATGGACCAGGTTCTACCGCTTTTTCAGTACCATGGTGATGAACGAGGTTCTACCGCTCTTTCAGTACCCTGGTGATGGACCAGGTTCTACGGCTCCTTCAGTACCATGGTGATGGACCAGGTTCTACCGCTCTTTCAGTACCATGGTGATGAACCAGGTTCTACCGCTCTTTCAGTACCATGGTGATGGACCAGGTTCTACGGCTCCTTCAGTACCATGGTGATGGACCAGGTTCTACCGCTCCTTCAGTACCCTGGTGATGAACCAGGTTCTACGGCTCCTTCAGTACCATGGTGATGGACCAGGTTCTACGGCTCCTTCAGTACCATGGTGATGGACCAGATTCTACGGCTCCTTCAGTACCATGGTGATGAACCAGGTTCTACGGCTCCTTCAGTACCCTGGTGATGAACCAGGTTCTACGGCTCCTTCAGTACCATGGTGATGAACCAGGTTCTACGGCTCCTTCAGTACCATGGTGATGAACCAGGTTCTACGGCTCCTTCAGTACCCTGGTGATGAACCAGGTTCTACGGCTCCTTCAGTACCCTGGTGATGAACCAGGTTCTACGGCTCCTTCAGTACCATGGTGATGAACCAGGTTCTACGGCTCCTTCAGTACCCTGGTGATGAACCAGGTTCTACGGCTCCTTCAGTACCCTGGTGATGAACCCGATTCTACTCCTCCTTCAGTACCCTGGTGATGAACCAGGTTCTACGGCTCCTTCAGTACCCTGGTGATGAACCCGATTCTACTCCTCCTTCAGTACCATGGTGATGGACCAGGTTCTACGGCTCCTTCAGTACCCTCTTTATCAGAGCTTATTCCATGGGTGGAGTTGATGGTGAGTTGGGCAGGTGGGTTTGTTTGTGTGTTTGGCTTTGTGTTTGAAGGTTACCTGCCTAGTGTGAGCCAGTAGGCCTGCTGCAGTGTTCCTCCTTTCTTATGTTCCTAATCACTCGGATTACAAATTCAATGCCTTGTGAAATGAAAATGTTACGATGTGCAATGTGGGAACCCTCAGTGATATTAAATATTTGTGTGTAACCCGAGACCAGTCTGGACACAGTTTTTGCTACACGTTATATTTAATAAATTCACATTGGTTACAACTATATATCAGAATATCAAACAGCCTGTTATATAAAATGTGTTTTTTCCTAGACCTAAATTTGAAATACCGTATTTTCTGACATATAAGGCGCACGACGAGTGTCATAATGATAGATAAGTTATGATATTTAAGGGATAATTACCCCTCTTTATGTTAGGTAAGACACATATGCAACAGTTAGGTATCTTTATTATGAAACGTTTCGCCTACACAGTAGGCTTCTTCTGTACTTGACTGAAGAAGCGTACTGTGTAGGCGAAACGTTTCCTAATAAAGATACCTAACTGTTGCATATGTGTCTTACCTAACAACCTGTCGGTATTTTATACCATTTTAATGTTCTACCCCTCTTTATGTTAAAGCGTAACCCAAAGCCTATCCTTGACCCAGACCTTGAGCATATAAGGCGCAGGCTGATTTTCCAAGACGTGGGAAAAACTTGCGCCTTATGTGCCGGAAAATAGGGTATGTTCGAATTATTTTAAGTACATATATAGTGTGTCAGTCACATATTTCTGCGAATTTGGTTAAAATGAATTGATTACAATTGAAAAAAATAACTGGTAAGCCTGAAGGCCTCGGTCAGGTGACCAAAAGCTCCAGCTGTTGGGTCATTATATGACTAAGACCCACGTCAGGAAACACTTGTCCTGTTTCCTGACCAACCTTACCTAACCTGACCTGAATAATGATGGCCACTCTTGACTGATGTTACTAATTAGCATAATGTGATTTACGGAAACATATGTGCACTAAGATGGGGAGTTAAATGAAGAGATTTGGGCATCATATACTTAAGATATATTATTGTAAACGTTGCTCTTGTGGGACCGAAGTGGTTAAGATCCCAGGGACCTGCTGCGCTGCTGCTGATTCTGCTGCTACTGCTACTACTACTACTGCTGCTGCTACTACTACTACTGCTGCTGCTACTACTACTATTGCTGCTACTATGCTACTGCTATTATGCTGCTGCTGCTGCTGCTATTACTACTACTGCTCCTACCACCACTACTACTAGTACTACTGTTTCTTTTACTAATGTTACTACCACTACTATTATTACTACTGTTATTACTACTAATAATAATAATAATTAGCTATGTCATAAAGGAAAGTATTGAACAGTGTTTATCGTAAAATATTTCTGAAGATATTGTTCACAAAGAGGAATTTTTAATTTAGCTCTGCAAGACTGATGATACGAGTCCTTCTTCACTTCCCGCCAGCTTGATTGATTATCCCTTCTATTACGCTCCTGATTGGCTCCTCTGATGACTCTTGTGATTGGCTCCTCTGATGTCGCATCTGATTGGCCGTGATGACGCTCGTGATTTGGTATATTTCACGCTTCCATTCACAAGGGGGTCCTTTTCCTGAAGGGACGTTTTGGTAGAGGAATTAGACCTTATTTGTTTTCCCTTCATCTGATTGTAAATAGCCTCACCCATCCCCTCCGTTCCTTCCTCTTTTTTTTTTTTGCATTGTTAGTGGTGATATTTACCCTTTTGTGGCATCCAGATACTAGATAGAAGAAAGAGGAACTAGTATCTGATGTAACGGAGCTACTGTTAGTAGGAACTACTGTTGGCTGTATTGTAACTACTGTTAGTAGGAACCACTGTTGGCTGTGTTGTAGCTTCTGTTACTAAGAACTACTATTGACCATGTTGTAAAATTATGGAAGTCATTGTAGTATGTTGGGGATGGATTCAAAACCTTCAATAATGGGTCACTTACACAAGCCAGGTGTTCCCATAATCTGGTCCTCTATACTATAAACAAGTGTCCAAAGTTTGAATCCGATCAGCTGAGGGGTTCTCGAGTTACAAGCGAAATAAAATCGAATAGCGCCGATATCTAATCCTTACAGTCATGGCGTAGATCAGTCAGCGCTTGTGGATTCATATACTTAATTCCATGAAAGACAGGTATATATATTGTCCAGAGACAGTATATACATTGTGAGAAGCTCTCGGTTAGTTTATATTACTGTGCTTAACTACAGTCACACAAAATACCCAGAATTCACTACGTGAAGGTAGCTGCTCCGCCAGCTCCCCCACTAACAAAAAACTTGTAAAGTAAAAGGACACAAGTGCAACTAATGTGACATTTATTGTGGCAACGTTTCGCTCTCCAGGAGCTTTATCAAACCATGGCTTGATAAAGCTCCTGGAGAGCGAAACGTTGCCACAATAAATGTCACATTACTTGCACTTGTGTCCTTTTACTTTACATATTGTCGGTAATTCTACCAACTTTATTACAACAAAAAACTTACTGAAATGACACTAAACAAACTTTCTCAGCAAGCAACGAATCTGGTGACATACCTGGGTGACCACAAACTCGGGCAAGAACTCGTCTCCCACATTAGCCATCCTTTACAGAGTGTATTCGCGTCGTCAGAGATAATGGTGCTGACCGGGTGATTAGCTCCACAGTATTGATGGGACTACGGTTGTAAGGGTTCTTAAGTGGAGTGATGGTGCATGATAAACTCACTGGAACTGTTATATTGTGAGGATGTACATGGTAGATACACAAATAACCCGCACATAGGAGAGAGGAGCTTACAACGACGTTTCCGACCGAAACGTCGTCATAAGCTCCTCTCTCCTATGTGCAGGTTATTTTTGTATTGTTCCAGCCGTGGTATTGTGCCTTTTGGTTCTTTATACGTGGTTGGAAACCCGGCCTGTGGTCTGATGTCATGTCTGCTTGAGGGTACGTGACTGACTACGCCCTCGCTCCACCCTAGCCTGCGTCAGGCAGCCTCAAAGCAGCTTCAGACTATCCTGACACAACCCCAGTGGAAATAAATCACTTTGATTTTTTTGGGTTATCCTAGGTTCTCTACACATATGCTGTTATGTATAATAATCTATGTAGCTGTGTGTATACTTGAATAAACTTAACAGTATTTGAGGACTCCGTGGCATCACGGCTAACCTATGCTGACACAGTGACTGCACACCAACACGCCATCCTAAGTGAATGCTGTACCAGTGTTGTGGTGTATATGCTTTAGAAGACTGACAAGTTGATAAATTAGACACTTGTGCAACGTTTGGGAATTTTTACTGCGGAAACGTTTCACCAGCCAGTGGCTTCCTCAGTCCGGTACAGAGAAGAATGGTTGAAAATCAGAAGGAGTTTGAGGTAATCAGTCCCTTAGCCTGGAGTCGATGTGTTCTGTCCATCAGTCTTAACTGATGGACTGAACACATTGACTCCACGCTGAGGGACTGATTACCCCAAACTACTCATCTTCCAACGTTCTTCTCCTGGACTGAAGAAGCCACTGACTGGTGAAACTTTTCCACAGTAAAGATTCCCAGATGTTGCGCTAGTATCTCATTCATCAATGCTCCAGTGTTGTCATCCTTCACACACTCATGCAACAAAACTTCACAGACTTTGTTGCAGAGGTCTAACTACGACCATAACTGCAACATGTCCAAGAATCTGTATTGATAAAGCCACTGGAGGGCGAAACGTCTACAATAAAGATAACCAGATGTTGCACATGTGTCTTAACTTTCATAACTCCAACAGTTTGCAATCACATTAGTTACCTGGAGGTTATTCCTGGAGGCTATTCCGGGGATCAACGCCCCCGCGGCCCGGTCCACGACCAGGCCTCCCGATGGATCAGGGCCTGATCAACTAGGCTGTTACTGCTGGCCGCACGCAGTCCAACGTACGAGCCACAGCCCGGCTGATCCGGCACTGACTTTAGGTATCTGTCCAGCTCTCTCTTGAAGGCAGCCAGGGGTTTATTGGTAATTCCCCTAATGCTTGATGGGAGGCTGTTGAACAGTTTTGGGCCCCGGACACTTATGGTGTTTTCTCTTAGTGTACCAATGGCGCCCCTACTTTTTATTGGCGGCATTTTGCATCGCCTGCCCAGTCTTTTACTTTCGTAGGGAGTGATTTCTGTGTGCAGATTTGGGACCATTCCTTCCAAGATTTTCCAAGTGTAGATTATGATATATCTCTCCCTCCTGCGTTCCAACGAGTACAAGTCAAGTGCTTCCAAGCGTTGCCAGTAGTTAAGGTGCTTGACAGAACTTATACGTGCAGTAAAGGATCTCTGTACACTCTCTAGATCTGCGATTTCACCTGCTTTGTATGGAGATGTTAATGTACAGCAGTATTCCAGCCTAGAGAGAACAAGTGATTTGAAAAGGATCCCTAAAGGATTTGATTAAAAAGATATCCCTTAAAGAGATACCCCTAAAATATATCCCTTAAAGAGATAACCATAAAAGATATCTCTTAAAGAGATATTCCTTAAGAAATACCCCTAAAAGATATCCCTTTAACAGAAATCCCTAAAAGATATCCCTTTAACAGGAAACCCAAAAAAGGTATCCCTTAAACAGATACATCCTAAAAAGATATCCCTTAAACATGCCTCCTAAGATATTTTAAACAGATACCTCCTAAAAAGATATCCCTTAAACATGCCTCCTAAGATATCCCTTCAACAGATACCTCCTAAAAAGATATCCCTTAAACAGATACCTTTAAAATTATATCCCTTAAACAGATAGTTGATCCTTGAAATAGTTGACCTTTAACCTACCAGCAAGTCGCTCCCTTCAACCGCTCACATTTTTACATGAAAGTCAATTTTAAGGGTCATTATAGAGGGTGATTACTTGGGAATGTCTCCCTTAAGAAAAGAGTGGTGATGGTGCTGACGTAATGACGTCAGTAGGCACCTCCCACTACATCTTCCCCCCGGTGTGGTCATTAGGCTCCGCCCCTCCTACCCCCGGTGTGGTCACTAGGCTCACCCCCCAGGTGTGGTCACTAGGCTCACCCCCCCAGGTGTGGTCACTAGGCTCACCCCCAGGTGTGGTCACTAGGCTCACCCCCAGGTGTGGTCACTAGGCTCACCCCCAGATGTGGTCACTAGGCTCACCCCCAGGTGTGGTCACTAGGCTCACCCCCCCAGATGTGGTCACTAGGCTCACCCCCAGGTGTGGTCACTAGGCTCACCTCCTAGGTGTGGTCACTAGGCTTCTCTCTCTCCTTGGTGAAGTAAGTAAAAATGTTACCAGGCTCCACCCCGTCCACAGTGAAGTGGGTAGTAACGTTACCGGCTCCACTCCCTTCCCAGTGACGTGGGTAGCATGTGCAGTGAAGGTTCTCTGTACATTCTCTAGCTCTGCAATTTCACCTGCTTTGAATGGGGATGTTAATGTACAGCAGTATTCCAGCCTAGAGAGAGCAAGTGATTCAAAAAGGATCATCATTGGCTTGGTATCTCTTGTCTTGAATGTTATCCATCCTATCAGTTTCCTCGCAGATGTGATAGTGGCACTGTTGTGATTCCTGAAGGTGAGATCCTCAAACATTACCACTCCCAGTTTGTAGTATACTCAGTTCTAGTTATTATTTCCTCTAGTTTTCCATAACGGAGTAGTTGGAATTTGTCTTCAGTGAACATCATATTGTTCTCTGTTGCCGAAGGGAAAACTTGGTTTATATCTTCTTGGAGATTTGCCGTGTCCTCAATGGATGACACTCTCATGCAGATCCTAGTATAGTCTGCAAAGGATGATACGATGCTGTGGTTTACATTTCTGTCTGTGTCTGATATGAGGTTGAGGAACAGGATAGGTGCGAGTACTGTGTCTTGTGGAATAGAGCTCTTCACTATGGTAGCTTCCGATTTAACTGTTTACCACTGCTCTTTATATTCGATTGGTTAGAAAATTGAAGATTCATCTGCCTACTTTGCCAGTTATCTCTTTAGCACGCATTTTGTCAAAGGCTTTTGTTTGTTTTCCAGTGCATCTAGGACCATATCATAGTGATCAAGCAGTTGCGAAAGGCAGGAGCGACCTGCTCTGAAACCATGTTGCCATGGATTGTGCAATTGTTGGGAGTCCAGGTAGTTTGCTATCCTGCTTCTTAGAACTCTTTCAAAGATTTTTATGATGTGGGACGTTAAAGCTATTGGCCTATAGTTCTTGGCTGCAGCTTTGCTGCCACATTTATGCAGTGGGGTTATATCCGTTGTTTTTAGTGACTGTGGAATCTCACCTGTGTTTGTGATCCTTCTCCATAACATACTTAGGGCCCGTGAGAGGGGTTTCTTGCAGTTCTTAATGAACACAAAGTTCCACGAGTCTGGGCCTGGGGCTGAGTACATGGGCATGTTGTCGATGGCTTTCTCAAAGTTTAGTGGAGTTAGGGTTATGTCAGAAATCTGGCCTACATTGACAGGGTTTTGAGGCTTATCAGTGACAAACTGGTTTTGATTGTCTTTTAGACTGATTTGTGGCTCGCTGAACACAGAGTCATATTGAGATTTCAGTGGGTAGTAACGTTACCAGGCTCCTCTCTCTCCCCAGTGATGTGGGTAGTAACTTTACCAGGCTCCTCTCCCTTCCCAGTGACGTGGGTAGTAACGTTACCAGGCTCCTCTCTCTCCCCAGTGATGTGGGTAGTAACTTTACCAGGCTCCTCTCCCTTCCCAGTGACGTGGGTAGTAACGTTACCAGGCTCCTCTCTCTCCCCAGTGACGTGGGTAGTAACGTTACCAGGCTCCTCTCTCTCCCCAGTAACGTGGGTAGTAACGTTACCAGGCTCCTCTCTCTCCCCAGTGACGTGGGTAGTAACGTTACCAGGCTCCTCCCCCTCCCCAGTGACGTGGGTAGTAACGTTACCAGGCTCCTCTCCCTCCCAGTAACGTGGGTAGTAACGTTACCAGGCTCCTCTCTCTCCCCAGTAACGTGGGTAGTAACGTTACCAGGCTCCTCTCTCTCCCCAGTGACGTGGGTAGTAACGTTACCAGGCTCCTCTCCTTCCCCAGTGACGTGGGTAGTAACGTTACCAGGCTCCTCTCTCTCCCCAGTAACGTGGGTAGTAACGTTACCAGGCTCCTCTCTCTCCCCAGTGACGTGGGTAGTAACGTTACCAGGCTCCTCTCTCTCCCCAGTGACGTGGGTAGTAACTTTACCAGGCTCCTCTCCCTCCCCAGTGACGTGGGTAGTAACGTTACCAGGCTCCTCTCCCTCCCAGTGACGTGGGTAGTAACGTTACCAGGCTCCTCTCTTTCCCCAGTGACGTGGGTAGTAACGTTACCAGGCTCCTCTCTCTCCCCAGTGACGTGGGTAGTAACGTTACCAGGCTCCTCTCTCTCCCCAGTGACGTGGGTAGTAACGTTACCAGGCTCCTCTCTCTCCCCAGTGACGTGGGTAGTAACGTTACCAGGCTCCTCTCTCTCCCCAGTGACGTGGGTAGTAACGTTACCAGGCTCCTCTCTCTCCCCAGTGACGTGGGTAGTAACGTTACCAGGCTCCTCTCTCTCCCCAGTGACGTGGGTGTGGGTAGTAACGTTACCAGGCTCCTCTCTCTCCCCAGTGACGTGGGTAGTAACGTTACCAGGCTCCTCTCTCTCCCCAGTGACGTGGGTAGTAACGTTACCAGGCTCCTCTCTCTCCCCAGTGACGTGGGTAGTAACGTTACCAGGCTCCTCTCTCTCCCCAGTGACGTGGGTAGTAACGTTACCAGGCTCCTCCCCCTCCCCAGTGACGTGGGTAGTAACGTTACCAGGCTCCTCTCCCTCCCAGTAACGTGGGTAGTAACGTTACCAGGCTCCTCTCTCTCCCCAGTAACGTGGGTAGTAACGTTACCAGGCTCCTCTCTCTCCCCAGTGACGTGGGTAGTAACGTTACCAGGCTCCTCTCCTTCCCCAGTGACGTGGGTAGTAACGTTACCAGGCTCCTCTCTCTCCCCAGTAACGTGGGTAGTAACGTTACCAGGCTCCTCTCTCTCCCCAGTGACGTGGGTAGTAACGTTACCAGGCTCCTCTCTCTCCCCAGTGACGTGGGTAGTAACTTTACCAGGCTCCTCTCCCTCCCCAGTGACGTGGGTAGTAACGTTACCAGGCTCCTCTCCCTCCCAGTGACGTGGGTAGTAACGTTACCAGGCTCCTCTCTTTCCCCAGTGACGTGGGTAGTAACGTTACCAGGCTCCTCTCTCTCCCCAGTGACGTGGGTAGTAACGTTACCAGGCTCCTCTCTCTCCCCAGTGACGTGGGTAGTAACGTTACCAGGCTCCTCTCTCTCCCCAGTGACGTGGGTAGTAACGTTACCAGGCTCCTCTCTCTCCCCAGTGACGTGGGTAGTAACGTTACCAGGCTCCTCTCTCTCCCCAGTGACGTGGGTAGTAACGTTACCAGGCTCCTCTCTCTCCCCAGTGACGTGGGTGTGGGTAGTAACGTTACCAGGCTCCTCTCTCTCCCCAGTGACGTGGGTAGTAACGTTACCAGGCTCCTCTCTCTCCCCAGTGACGTGGGTAGTAACGTTACCAGGCTCCTCTCTCTCCCCAGTGACGTGGGTAGTAACGTTACCAGGCTCCTCTCTCTCCCCAGTGACGTGGGTAGTAACGTTACCAATCTTCTCTCCCTCCCCAGTGACGTGGGTAGTAACGTTACCAGGCTCCTCTCTCTCCCCAGTGACGTGGGTAGTAACGTTACCAGGCTCCTCTCTCTCCCCAGTGACGTGGGTAGTAACGTTACCAGGCTCCTCTCTCTCCCCAGTGACGTGGGTAGTAACGTTACCAGGCTCCTCTCTCTCCCCAGTGACGTGGGTGTGGGTAGTAACGTTACCAGGCTCCTCTCTCTCCCCAGTGACGTGGGTAGTAACGTTACCAGGCTCCTCTCTCTCCCCAGTGACGTGGGTAGTAACGTTACCAGGCTCCTCTCTCTCCCCAGTGACGTGGGTAGTAACGTTACCAGGCTTCTCTCCCTCCCCAGTGACGTGGGTAGTAACGTTACCAGGCTCCTCTCTCTCCCCAGTGACGTGGGTAGTAACGTTACCAGGCTCCTCTCTCTCCCCAGTGACGTGGGTAGTAACGTTACCAGGCTCCTCTCTCTCCCCAGTGACGTGGGTAGTAACGTTACCAGGCTCCTCTCTCTCCCCAGTGACGTGGGTAGTAACGTTACCAGGCTTCTCTCCCTCCCCAGTGACGTGGGTAGTAACGTTACCAGGCTCCTCTCCCTCCCCAGTGACGTGGGTAGTAACGTTACCAGGCTCCTCTCCCCAGTGACGTGGGTAGTAACGTTACCAGGCTCCTCTCCCCAGTGACGTGGGTAGTAACGTTACCAGGCTCCTCTCCCCAGTGACGTGGGTAGTAACGTTACCAGGCTCCTCTCCCTCCCCAGTGACGTGGGTAGTAACGTTACCAGGCTCCTCTCCCTCCCAGTAACGTGGGTAGTAACGTTACCAGGCTCCTCTCCCTCCCAAGTGAAGTTGGTAGTAACGTTACTAGGTTCCTCTCCCTCCCCAGTGACGTGGGTAGTAACGTTACCAGGCTCCTCTCCCTCCCCAGTGACGTGGGTAGTAACGTTACCAGGCTCCTCTCCCTCGGAGTAACGTGGGTAGTAACGTTACCAGGCTCCTCTCCCCAGTGACGTGGGTAGTAACGTTACCAGGCTCCTCTACCCAGTGACGTGGGTAGTAACGTTACCAGGCTCCTCTCCCTCCCCAGTGACATGGGTAGTAACGTTACCAGGCTCCTCTCCCTCCCCAGTGACGTGGGTAGTAACGTTACCAGGCTCCTCTCCCTCCCCAGTGACGTGGGTAGTAACGTTACCAGGCTCCTCTCCCTCCCCAGTGACGTGGGTAGTAACGTTATCAGGCTCCTCTCCCTCCCAGTAACGTGGGTAGTAGCGTTACCAGGCTCCTCTCCCTCCCCAGTGACGT